>NC_081762.1:34820744-34843244 GCF_963082965.1 Carassius carassius
GATTCAGTTCGATTTGGTGAACTGAATGATTCGTTCACGAACCGGATATCACAAACTGCTTTGTTTTGAACTCTCTCACAACAGACACGGAAGAAAAGACAATGCTGAATAAAGTCGTAGTTTTTGCTATTTTTGGACCAAAATGTATTTTTGATGCTTCAGAATATTCTAACTGACCCTCTGATGTCACATGGACTACTTTGATGATGTTTTTCTTACCTTTCTGGACATGGACAGTAGACCGTACACACAGCTTCAATGGAGGGACTGAGAGCTCTCGGACTAAATCTAAAATATCTTAAACTGTGTTCAGAAGATAAACGGAGGTCTCACGGGTTTGGAACAACATGAGGGTGAGTTATTAATGACATAATTTAGATATTTGGGTGAACTAACCCTTTAATGATCATAATAAAGCAGAAGTGTCAGAAGAAGAGCTGCTTTGAGCTGGTGATGGGCACGAGACATCCTCACAGCAGCACACAGGAGAACCTGAGACCTTTCTGACAGCAGCACTGGGCTTACTTCATGTTTTGTTGAATTACAGGGAACCAGTGTCAATAAATGCTATTTTCAGACTGTAGAGTAAGCTTGGGTTCAGATAATGGCTTCACATTATATCTAATGTGGTCAATGTATGATTTTTACCCGAGTATGTACTAGAGGTCGATCGATACCGATATAGCATAGTATATAATCCTTCTATTCTTCTTCTATTCTATCAGTTTTCTTTTTATTAGAGATGTTCCGATACCCTTTTTCTCTTCCCGATACCGATTCCGATACCTGGGCTCAGGGTATCGGCCGATACCGAGTACTGATCCGATACCTGGGTGTGTATCTGTATATACAGCTGTATATACTACTAGCCCTGTGTTAATTGCTAGAATTATTTTATGGTGTGCTTCAGACTTATCCCTTAATAAAACGAACAAATACATGGTGAACTACTGTATTTATTACAGTATTTTTATTATCTGACATGAATTTGACAGTAATATTATTTATTTTCATAAGCGAAAAAATAACTTCAAATGCAGCCAAAAATCTAACACCGCAAACTAAAAAAGGTATTTTAGTTTTACAATATAACTATATAAAAAACTGCAACAAATAAGTCTACGCTTATATCGCTGGTATCATCACATTTTTAAATTTTCAGCAGCGACAGCAGTGCCAGTACTTGTGGCATCCCTAGTCGCCGTTTTACTGTCTGGTTGGTCCAGTCTGGAATACTGCTAAACAGTGGACATACTGCTAACCACTGATCTATAATATAGAAGTAGCTTCACTGTCTGTTGGCAGTTTAGAACGCGATGAGCGATCCAGTCATATATAGATCAGTGCTGCTAACACGTTTTCATTTCTTCTTCGCTGCTCTAAACAGGGGTTGCTTGTGGCAACACAGCACAACTTCCTGTGTTTTCAATGCATTCTGAGCAGCGAAGAAGAACCGTGCAGCGGTTAGGCAAAGCTAGCGGTCATAACTAGGTCGTTTAAGAAAATCGGATCGGTATATGGGTTCATGTACTCGCTGATGCCAGAATTTGTTGTGGTATCGGTGATATTTCCGATACTAGTATCGGAATTGGAACAACTCTACTTTATTTGTTTTATTAAAAAACATTGCTAGTACGTGTACTGCGTTAAGCTAACTGAGACTAGCTGTAGCACTTGTGTATCATTGCTCTTTTATTGAGTTTGTTTCCATTGTCTTCATTTGTAAGTAGCTTTGGATAAAAGCATCTGCTAAATGACTAAATGTAATGTAAATGTATATATAATGGACAATGGTTATGATAATTTTTTTCTATCTACTTTGAAGGCATCTTGAGTAAAACTGCTTCAATTTTAAGGAAGCACTTGCAGAAAGCTTGAAGCAGAAGTGGCGAGAGCCGTTTAACAGCATGCAGACGTCTGTGGCTTGGCTGGAGTTTCTGTCGGATGTGTTTGAACCCGCTCTGTGCAGCACAAGTGATTTGTGCCTCTAGAGGCCGCTCTCGCACTGTATTATGACAGCAGACCCTTCGCAGTTGCTCCAGCAACAGACACAACCCCGAAGACTATCCCCATGGATCTCTGCAGATAACCAGTAGTGCCAGCTAACAACTATCAGTGCTGATTAATCTAAACTACTTTGCACTTGTTTTGTTTGTACTGTTTAAGGGGTCATCAGATGCAAAAATTACTTTACATGTTGTTTTCACAGAAATGTGTGTTGGCAGTGTGTGTAGACAACCACCCTATAAAGATAAAAATCCAGTCAGTTTCCAATAATAATGATCATTTTCTCAGACCCAGCCAAGCTCATATTCCTGACCCAGGCCCCTCCCGCGACTCGTCACCCCACAGAAGAGAGGAGCGGGATCAGCAGAGCTCATTAGCTTTTAAAGAAACATGCACTTAAATGGCTTGCTGTGAAAAGAGCTGTTTTTGACAGAATAAAAGGGTGTTGTTTTACACTAACATTGAGAAACTTTAACCAAACTATGTTATAGACTTTTCATTAAGACCCTAAAGAATCATATCAACTTGTGGAACACGAGCATCCGATGCCCCCTTTAAAGTGTGTGAGTGATGTGTGTGTGGTCCCTCACCAGCGGCTCCAGGTGCGGCACACGCGCATGCAGACGCATAGCTGGCGCTGGCTGAGGTGCTGGAAGACGCGGAGCCAGACGTCCCGGGGCAGCACGTGTGAGGCTCCGCTGTCCAGCGGCAGGCAGTGGGGCTCAGGGCAGGCCGGCGGGGGGCGCACCAGGTGTCGCTCCATCTGCAGCGGGCGCGGCGGAGAGGGCACGGCCACAGCGCTCCTCTTCAGCAGCTGTGAGCGCGGCGGTGCCAGCGAGACGCTCCCCGGGTGAGAGCCGCCATTGGCTGCGCCGGATCCGGCCGCCGCTGTGCTCTTGTTCCAGGGTGCGCTCTGGCACTGCCGGCCTGCTCCACGGACCCTGCTCCCGCGGACGGCTTTCCCAGCGGCGTGCCGGTGATTGGAGACGCTGCTGGTGTTGGAGTTCTCCTTCTCCTGCAGCTCCCTGCCGCCCACTCTCGTGCGGCCGTTGCGTGCGTCTTGTCCGTTAGTGCGCTTGGACGAGGACAGGCCCTCGGGGCCCGCTAAGTGTCCATAGCTCGGCGGCTGCGTAGCCGAGAGTGGTGAGGACGGGGCCAGGGCTTTGTGAGCGCGGTCGCCCGAGCCTTCCTCATCATCGTCCGGCTCAGCCTCGGCGAGCGTCCTCCGCTGCCTCGTGCTGGTGTCTCCCCTGCGGCGCTGCGTCTGCTGCTCGTCCTCCTGCTCCTGCGCCGCCACGCTCTCGCCCTCGGACTCCTCGCTGGCACTGAAGCCCAGCTCGGCCAGACGCCGGCTCCGCTCACGCTCGCGCGTGCCGCTGCCGTACGCCGGAGAGGACGGCTCTGAGGCGCCCGCAGGGGACGGAGAGTCCGAGTCCGACTCAGAGTCAGTCTCTGAGCTGGAGGAGGATGAGGAGCTGGAGTCACGCACTCGCTCCAGGAGCTGGCACATGCGCTTGAAGCGCTCCAGTTTCTCACGGTGATGCGAGCGCTGGTCCTGGCTTGGCGTCAAGGCCTGCACTGAGCCGGAGCCGGAGCCGTGTCCGCCGCCCGACGAAGAGTTCGGCCCGTTCGCTTCAGAGGAGTCCGACGAGTTGGGTTTGGTTTTCTGCTGAAGACATTAAAGTAAGAGAGTTACTCTAGCGAGAAAAACTGACCACCGTGCATTTCATGTCAAGACTCAAGACTAAAGAGATCAGGTGTACCTTCTTCAGGTGTTTATCACGGGCTCCTTTGATCTGTTGGGGACAAACAGAAAAACACACAGTGTTCATACAGTAGTCTTGCCTGCTTCTTTCAATGGAAAGTAGCTAAAGTCTGCTCGATGATGAGATTCGTTAGTTGGCATATTCATTACGTCATTTGCACTCTGCGTAGTGTCAACCCTTTATGTTTGTCTCTCTCCTGCTCTCTTTGCTAATGCGCTGAATTTTAATCCAGCCAATTTCACAATAAAACAGTTTTCACTGATATATTTTCCTTTTACTGTTGTCAGACAATGAGATTAATATGAAATAGTGGCTCATACATAGCCTAGACTACACAACCAGCTCTCCAAACTGTTGATCCGCATTACATTTAAAATCGAGACAACCTCAGACAAAATCACGTACACATGAGATTTGTGATTTCACTATAATAACATGTAAAATGATCGTTCGGGTTAGAAGCAACGGGATATCTATTTAAAGTGAATGCTCTGCTCGTCTAACAAACCCCCAGGAGACGGTCTCAAATGTGTTTGCCTTGATCAATGTATTTTTAAACTCGAGCATTCACTGAATCATCATTAACCAATATGGACATATATCTTCAAATCAACTGAATCAACAGCCTATGATAAACTGAATTGCTGAAATAAATGTTAGTCAGCACATACATCATTGTTTGTTGTTCGTTATCACTGCATCGAACACGCTTCATGACAGATGGCAAAGTCACAATTTAAAAATTTAATACAACACTTATTAAGCATGTCTCTAAAATGTCCAAACTCATGCTAGAGGCCTTTGACACTGGTTTAACTGCTGTGACACACAACAGGCCTTAATGTTCAAATTAAACAAAACCACCTGTAATGAAGAACAAGAACATGGTCTTCTTTTTAATAATAATAATAATAACAACAACAATGGTTATGTAGGCTAATTATTCATTCATTATAGCAACTTGTTGACCATTTTCTTCATTCTTTCAAGCAGACATATTTATTTCTATAAATGAGTTTAGATGAATGCGAGATGACTCAGACAATAGCAACTCAGTTAGGCTGAACTCAAAATAACCGTTCTGGGTAACGCTTTAGAATAGGTAACACTTGTTAACTATTAACTACGACATTTCTCTCAATAAATTCTTAATTAGCTGCTTATTAATAGTTAGTAAGGTAGTTGTTAGGTGTAGGTATTGGGTAAGATTAGGGATGTACAATAAGGCCAAGTAGAATAAGGCATTAATATGTTCTTAATTAGCATTAATACATGGCTAATAATCTAGTAATATGCATGCTAATAAGCAACTAATTGGTGTTACCTATTCTAAAGTGTTACCCAGTTTTGTTTTCCACTCCAAATATTTATGAAGTAATAGGTAACACTTTAGTTTAAGGCTTCCTTGTTAGACATTACAAGTACTTACTATTATAATAACAATTAATTATGCATAATTACATGCAAGTAATCCTAAACCAAACCCAAATCCTAATCATAGAGTAAGTACACGTAGTTAATTAAATACTCAGTACTAGGGATGTCCCGATCAGGTTTTTTTGTCCTCGAGTCCGAGTCCGAGTCATTTGATTTTGAGTATCTGCCGATACCGAGTCCCGATCCGATACTTCTATAATACATAAAAAAAGAATAAAGAAGAGCGAAAAAACAGATCCAGGATCTTCAATAAATTACATTTTGAAATATATTCAAATATAAAACAGCTATTTTAAATAGGCTAGTAAAAATATTTCAAAATCTTACTGTTTTGCTGTACTTTGGATCAAATAAATACAGGCTTGGTGAATAGAAGGGACTTCTTAAGAAAAAAAAAAACCTTAACAAGCTTACTGTTCAAAAACTTTTGACTGGTAGTATAGGCAACTTTATTTTTTCTCTTTCTAGCTTTTAATTGGCTTAGAAATCTATAAATGCTGGACAATAACAAAGAATAATGATTTGTTTATATACTACAAACACTGTAATAATGCAGAATAGTTTCTATACTGTAATAAATGTCAATCAGCACTGCATTGTTCATATACTTTATTTATCACCTGCTGGAGATGACTTGAAGAACAATTTATTGTCGTGATCGTATATGAACGTCCTCGTGTTTGCATAAGTTTCTGTTTTCCTGTGCACACCACAGCATAGCTGGACGCTTTTGTCCATATTAGGAATATCCTGATATCAGCGCGAGAGCGTGCTCCGGCTTCGAGTATGAATGAAACACACACTGCATGAGAGTTTAGTGCTCTGTGATGTTCATCTCGCTGTATTCTGGGTCCGAATTAAATATCAGGTCATGCGCAAACTATCATGTCCCTTTGAGTTTGAATCTATATTTATTCACACCAGCTCTTGAAAACAAAGTGATGTCATGCCGCACGCGTTGCTGTTTCTGTGTGGAGTCAAAAGGGTCTAACTCTATGCCACCGCATAACAAAAGATGTGTTAAAAATTAATGAGAATATATATATGTCCGAGTCCTGATCGGGAGGTAATGTCCGATTCCGATCGAGTCTGAAACCACGCGATCGGGCCTGATTTCTGATCACGTGATCGGATCTGGACATCCCTACTCAGTACCTAAATGTATAATTACACTGTAATGAGGTCATCTTTAAATAAAGTGTAACCAAGTGTTATTTGAACTGTATCATTAACATGGCAGGGATTTTTGTAAGAATATAAAGAAAACTAATGTAAAGCATGAAAGGAATGAGTGGCTAGCAGTCACAGTCCTGTTGAACCGAGCAGCGTCACACATCCCTGATAACAGGTGAGCTGTTGAAGACTCAAGCTCACCTTCTTCTTGGCAGCGGTCTCCTGAGGAAGCTCCCTGTCCCTCCTGCGCTTGGCTCCGTCCGTCCGGGCCGTGTCCTCCAGAGGAAGGCTCTTCTTCTTACTGGGAGGAGGCTCATCCGTCAGCTTCCAGCGGCTCACCTCCCCATTGTCCAAGCGCCTCTTCCCTGAACCATCTCCTGGATCCTAAACGCCACACGGACGCCTACATTACTACTGCTATTATTACAGTGAAGCCCACGTTTCAGTAAATATGTTACATTTAGCCATAATGCACTTCCATATATTTGTTTAAAGGCACTTTTGCTGGAAAGATGGCATACGGTTACACATTACACATTCTTACTAGTGCTTCCATGAAAACTCATTTTTGCAATTCTGCACAGTAGGGCTGTAAAAAAAAGTGTTGAATTTAAAATAAAAATCCACATTTGAGCCCTAAAACATTGTGTTATAATGCTAGGTGTGTGTCAGACAGCTTTATCGGCTACACCAATGCTTTTGTTAGTCTATCCAGCTGAACACATAAGATGCAGCGCAGAAAGAGAGCACGTCGATGCAGAACACATCTTTACGACACTGACTAGAGGGACATCTATCAGCGTTACACCAACGTGTCTCACTGGTTCAGTTTTTCAAGATGCTGTTTTGTTTCTAGTTGTTTAAAAACATTATTTTAAACATTATGCCCTTTTGTCAAAGATTGTAGTGTTATTTTATTTCACTTTGAATCATCAGGTCATTAGGGCTGGGCGGTATATGGAGTTTGTACGGTATATCGATATTTTCTTTCCAAGTTATTTGATATGAGGCTATAGCGTTTATATCCATAAACAGTAGTTTAACACAAGCACATCTGAGGGTAGAGAGAATATAGTGGGAGGCCTTTATAAAGTGGTCCGACACAGTTTATAGTTTGGTTGGGCAGTAGTTTAAGCGGCTCAGCAGTCATACTCTGACACACACAGGCTACTCATGCTGTTAATGTGTCTGAGATGTGCGGTCTTCCTCATTTCACAGCTGTATTCTCCATCTGGAAGTGTTTTTCTGTCAGAAGTGCTCTGGGATTCTCCACTAAACTTGAGTGGATGAGCGCCAAGCAGACAGAGCTCCATTAATTATAATCACACAATCACAAATCGGCCCATGATGTTTAGCCCACATCGTCCAGTGCTAACGGTCATCAGTAGTTAGCTCGATGCGCTCTTCTGGACAGAAGACAAACGCTTCTTTCCCCTCTAGCTGAAATTAGGCCTTTTACATTTGAACAGAATTCAAATATTGATCATATTTATGTACAAACTTCTAATTGGGTTTTCCAGCCGTTCTGACAGCCCTACTGCACAGTAAACCTTACGATTAAAATAAAACCTGTCCAACATGAGACCATGATCCCGGTCACAGAATGTGGAGACACGGTGGTCTGCAGAGACTCACCTTGCTGGTCTTTCCCTCCTTGTGGCACTTTGGACATTCCCAGCAGTTTGGGATCTCATCATTGATGATGCCTTCAGAGCTGGCCATCTGAGGAGAGAGCGTGAGCAGTGTTAGCAGCAGTGCTTCAGATGCTTCAGCTCAGTGTGTGTTACTAACCTTCAGACAGCTGGGGTGGATGATCTCGTTACAGATGGTGCACTCCATGAGCGACAGGCTGAACTTCTCCTCCTCCGACTCCACCGTGTCCTCCTTCCCTGCTTCACCACACGCCAAACACACGGCTGTGTGCGGCAACACGGGCTGAGGAGACACACACACACACACTCACTTCACTCTCAGGGGCTCAAACACATCCACAAAGAGCGGGGAACTGTGACATCACGTCCTCGTTCTAGCGCTTCAATGAGGCTTTGGTTAAATCCCCAGAATAAGGTCTGCAGTTCACACAAGCTCAAGATACTTTCATGTTTTATTCTACAACATGAAACACCAGTTACACCCCACGCAGGATGTTTTACACGGTTAAACCGTTGTGAAACCGTTACCATTGTTCAGTGTAAACACTATTTTAACCAGCTTAATCACGGTGAAAGTGAAAGTTTAGCGACGCTGAATGTTTACGGCCACATGAAGCTGTTAGAAGGCATATGAGGATTTCCTAGAAGCAAGGATAAATTTACATTTTGTGTACCTACCCTGACAAAGCTGAAATCTAGAATAAGTTTAATCTTACCATACCCAAAAACTTGTTTGTTATTTAATTGATTAAATGCAATTAAATTTTATTGAATAGTACAATGAGACACATTAATTAAAATATTCCTATTAATCAAGTCTAGTGCATTTATAGCCTAAGTTTAGCTTTTAATATCTGGTGCTTTTATTTAGGTTTCAAACTTTATCAAAGTTATATTCTTTTGTGAAGAGGATCTTGATGGAGTGTCATGAACTATAACTGATATCATAGATCCCCAGCTCTGTTATACTCCGGTCTTTAGAGTCACATAATCTTCAGAAATCATTCTGATTTACTGCTCAGAAACAGTTCTGATTATTATCAATGTTGAAGAGTTCAAGATCAGCATTTATCTCAAATAAAAGACTTCTGTAACATTACACACTCTTCAAAAGCTCGGAGTGAGTATCATTTCTGGGGGCAGGGAATAAATGACAAATGTACACTACTTTTTAGCAATGATGCTTAAAAGGAACACTCCCATAGTTTTGAGAATAGGCTTATTTCTATCTCCCCTAGAGTTAAACAGTTGGGTTTTACTGTTTTAATCCATTCAGCTGATCTCTGGGTCTGACCGTAGCACTTTTAGCTTAGCTTAAGATAGAATCAGATTAGACCGTTAGCATTTGGCTCAAAACTGATGAAAGAGTTTCTGTGTTTTTCCTATTTTAGTTACATCATGTACTAAGAGCAACGAGAAATGCAAAGGTGTGATTTTCTAGGCTGATATGGCTAGGAGCTATACTCAAGGAGTTTGAGCCATGGGTAAAACTCAACTGTTTAATTCGTGGAGTGCTCCTTTAAATCAGGGGTGTCAAACGGTTGAGTTAAGCCCTGCTCCAACACACAAACATCCAGCTTTCACAGAAGCCTGAAGAACTTGATGAGCTGGAGCAGGTGAAGCTAAACTCTGCACCAGTCCGGCTTTCAATTGATCACAAGCCATGACACATATAAAAGATTTCTATTTCAGATAAATGCTCTTCTTCAGAGCTTTATACCCATCAAAGAAACCTGAAAAAACTCTACACAACTGTGTCCAACACTGATAATAATCAGAAATTTTTCTGAGCAGTAAATCATCATATTTTCATGATTTCTGAAGATCATGTGACACTGAAGACTGGAGGAATGATGCTGAAAATACAGCGGAGCATCACAGAAATACATTACACTTTAACAGAGATTCACACAGAAAACAGATATAGTAAAAATATTTCACAATATTCCTGTTTTGGATGAAATGTAAGCAGTCTTGGTGAGCAGAAGAGACTGGTTTGGGCAGGGTCTGGACTCACCGCAGTGCACTGGCGGAGCAGACAGGACTGCTTCATCCGGCCCGGCCCGCCGAACTTCTTCATGTCCTTGCAGAAGTGACACTCTCCACACTCGGTCCGCATGCAGGCCTGACAGCGCCGGCACCGTGTCCTCCGCCGCCGCGCACCCCCCAGAGCCTTACTGCCAGACATCCCCTCCGCATTCAGCTGAGGAGCACACACACACACAGAGACAGAGACACACACAGAGACAGAGACACACATGGAGACAGAGACACAGAGACACACACGGAGACAGAGACACACACACAGAGACAGAGACACACACACACACGGAGACAGAGACACACACACAGAGACAGAGACACACACACAGAGACAGAGACACACACACAGAGACAGAGACACACACACAGAGACAGAGACACACACACACAGAGACAGAGACACACACACACACAGAGACAGAGACACACACACACACAGAGACAGAGACACACACACACAGAGACAGAGACACACACACAGAGACAGAGACACACACACACAGAGACAGAGACACACACACACACAGAGACAGAGACACACACACACAGAGACAGAGACACACACACACAGAGACAGAGACACACACACATGGAGACAGAGACACACACACACACACGGAGACACAGACACACGGAGACAGAGACACACACAGAGAGAGACACACACACACACAAACACGGAGACAGAGACACACACACACACGAAGACAGAGACACATGGAGACAGAGACACACACACACACGGAGACAGAGACACACACACACGGAGACAGAGACACACACACACGGAGACACAGACACACAGAGACAGAGACACACACAGACAGAGACACACACACACACACGGAGACAGAGACACACACACACACGGAGACAGAGACACACACACACACGGAGACAGAGACACACACACACATGGAGACAGAGACACACACACACACACACGGAGACAGAGACACAGACACACACACACACACACACGGAGACAGAGACACACGGAGAGAGAGACACACACACACAGACAGAGACACACACACACATGGAGACAGAGACACAGAGACAGAGACACACACACACACGGAGATAGAGACACGGAGACAGAGACAGAGACACACACACACAGAGACACACACATATGAAGACAGACACACACACATACACACACACACACACACACACGGAGACAGAGACACATAAAATATTGAGATATCTTTTTGTCAATATCGCACACCCCTAGCTGCCAGCCGTTCTGAGCAATTGGCTGAATGTAAACTTTAACGCCACATATACCATCCTAACCCTTGCCAAAGAAGAGCTAAACCATTCCTTCCTTTGATTTTCTCTCTTCTTCAGCCCTTTTCTTTTCTCGTGGTAGTTAGCGGAAAGCAATGACTGAGTGATTGACAGCTAATATTAACCAATCTCTGCGTTAAAATCTGTCAATATATTATTTGTAGTTGTGATGCTCCTTACTTTTTGCTGGTGCTCCTAACTTTTTGACTTTGGGAGCACCAATGCTACCAAAAGTTAATTTTGAGCCCAATAGTCCAGCCTGGACAGAACACGAGCTTTAATTTTCATTTTATTTGTGACAGCTGTAATGGATTTAGTTTAACTGTTCTGCAGCACTTGTGTCCCTGTAGGTTCTACAAGCAGAAACTGAGGATAGTGCATGTATCATGTCATCGATAGGAGACAAAAAACTGGAATTTCTCTGGATTTACAAATCCTTGGAGACTTTTGGGATAACAAATATAAAACTGCATGAAATATACTACACTGTAGTGCAGTGATCCTCAAATCTGGATCATGAGATCCACTTTCCTGCAGAGTTTAGCTCCAACCCTAATCAAACACACCTAGCTGTGATTTTAGAATTATCCTGAAGACACTGATAAGCATGCTCAGGTGTGTTTGATTAGGGTTAGAACTAAACTGCAGGAAAGTGGATCTCACGAGCCAGATTTAAGATTCACTGCTGTAGTGGTAAAGATGTTTTTGGCTGAAAATCGTACATATTGTGCCTTTAATAATATAATTGCATGCAAGTTTCATCATCATGTGAACTAAACCAGTTAATTGAATCAAACTGTCTGAAATAACCAGCTCAAAGAAAATAATTAGACTTCCCTGAGGCTCTGGATTACAGCTAATAATGCTGTAAATAATGTTCAGTTTCTTGCACAGACTGATTGTTTTGCTTCATAAGACCTCTATATATCATCAGGAGCAACAGAGATTCATTATGTGTTTCCTGATATGCTTTTTTCATTTTCAAAAATGGGCAGCTGTTGACTTGAATTTATGAATCACCAAGAAGCACGGGTTCAGCTAAAAATCTTCTTCACTGACTTCACTACTGAAGAACAAATAGGATCTAGACCAGGGCTCTAGACTAACTTTCTGCTCTGGTTGTACTGGTGCACTTAACTTTTTTTCTTAGGTTCACCAGCACAAAAGTTAGGTGCACCCAAATTTTCAACTGCATTGCATTTAACACCACAGTTTTACAAGTTCACTTTTTTTTCCCTTCAAATCACTGTCCATATAGACGACTTGTAGCCTAAATTATTAACGAAGAATACAGATCTACACAGGTATTCAAGGGCAGGCTCTAAGATAGTTTAGATCCTACCTGTCTGATCGCTACCATTTTGTTTATTTAAATGGGGAGTCATCTCATTTATCATCAGTAAAATATGGAGTGCCACAAGGATCCGTCCTAGGTCCCCTTCTATTTTCAATATACATGTTGCCCCTTGGTAATATTATTAGAAAATACGGAATTAGCTTCCACTGTTATGCTGATGATACTCAGCTATATATTTCAACGAGACCAGATGAAACTTCCCAATTATCTAAGCTAACAGAGTGTGTTAAAAATGTAAAAGATTGGATGACAAATAATTTTCTCCAATTAAATTCGGATAAGACAGAGATATTAATTATTGGACCTAAAAAAAAGAACACATGATCTTGTTGCAACTAGACGGATGTACTGTTACTTCCTCTACAGTCAAAAATTTATATTAGACAGCAACTTGTCTGTTGAAAATCATATTTCCCATGTTACAAAAACTGCATTCTTCCATCTTAGAAACATTGCCAAGTTACGAAACATGTTATCTGTTTCTGATGCAGAAAAGCTAGTTCATGCATTCATGACCTCTAGACTGGACTATTGTAATGCACTTCTAGGTGGTTGTCCTGCTTCGTCAATAAACAAGCTACAGGTCGTCCAAAATGCAGCAGCTAGAGTCCTTACCAGGTCAAGAAAATATGATCATATTACCCCAATTTTACAGTCTCTGCACTGGCTACCTATTAAGTTCCGTATCAGTTACAAATTATCATTACTTACCTATAAGGCCCTAAATGGTTTAGCTCCTGCGTACCTAACTAGCCTTCTACCACGCTACAACCCATCACGCTCCCTAAGGTCACAAAACGCTGGACTTTTGGTAGTTCCTAGGATAGCAAAGACCACTAAAGGAGGTAGAGCTTTTTCACATTTGGCTCCCAAACTCTGGAATAGCCTTCCTGATAATGTTCAGGGTTCAGACACACTCTCTCGGTTTAAATCTAGATTAAAAACGCATCTCTTTCGCCAAGCATTCGAATAATGTATCTCTTAAATTGTGAGTGTAGTTGTATCTGATCAAATGTGCATTCTTATTCATTAGCTTGGGTTAAACTAATTAATTTTACTCTGTTGGATCAGCAGCTATGCTAATGATGTCTCTATTTGTTTCTATGTTTTGTAACTAGGATTTACACAATCGTTCATCGTCTGGCTGACTATGTCTTGTATTCATTTTTCTGAAAAATCCTGTCATACGTGCACAAACTGACAGTCACCACTTATAAGCTATTACTAAATATTATAGAAATTTAATTTTCTGTAAAGTTGCTTTGTAACGATTTGTATTGTAAAAAGAGCTATACAAATAAATAAGCGTTTATCAAAAAACTTGAATTGAATTAACTAACAATTTGGTCAACATAAAGTTCTTTATTTGAAGCACAATTCTACAAGAAAGGTGACTTACTGAAAAAGTGTTGGTGCTTAAAGTGTTTCATTGAGCTGAAAATTTTACTTAACATCTCAAGATAAATTAAAATAAAAAGAAAATCTAAATGAAGTGTTTTAAGCTCTGGAAACTGAACATCACATGATCCTCAGATGACCAGCTCTTGATCTCTGGCCTTGGCTAAACCAGCTGGACTCTCTCGAGCAGCAGAATCTTCCAGACTTGACTCCTCTGCACTGATTCTGGTCAGATCTTCACTGTGTCTGAATGAAGGATGCTCTAGTGTCTGATCTGAGCAGATGAACACTCCCTAAACAGCTTATACTACTGTTTCAGCTATTAAAATAGCTCTGTTTGGTATGTAATAGCAAAGTGATTATATTTCGTTTCAATTTTTTTTATTAAGTTAATTTAGAAAAACGTTTGGAGCATTTTTTGTTCGTTAAATATAAGTTTTAGATTTTTTTTTTTTAAAGTAACAATGGCCAGCGGCAGACAGTGAGCCTATGTTTGATCAGTTTAGCCTTCTGAAATCATCATGACTCGCCTAAAATAAAATCTATAGATATAAAACAGTTCAAGCATATAACAATGTGTGCTATATCCAATAGTTTGTCCGGAGACGCTTCAGGACATGGAGACGCCAGCATGATCACTTGAGTTTTGTTCAGTGGTTACGCTGTCATTTTAGCTCATAAAGGTGAGAGTAATACATCATCCGGAACTGCGAAGGGTCTTTTATTTGCGTGCACTCACAATATCAACAAAACGTTGTGCTTTTATAAAGTAAAGAAAATAAACTATGCGCTTTCTGTCTTTAACAGGAGTATTCAGTGAGAACACAAGGAGACTTTCAGGGTCACCCGGTCTAGGATGTCCTGACAGGGAGTAAATGCTCTTTGTTGGTGAACGATCCCTTTAATCACACGACACACTTGATAACAACAGCTCACACATCCTTAAAACAACGATCACCATATTATCAGAGCGCATACATCACACACCTCTATATATTTTAAAATGACATGGATCATAATTTGAGGTGTTGGTCATTTGATCCTCCACAAAGTAATTTCATCCATAAGTCGATTGAAATCCAGCCATTATTCTTTTAACAAGTGTGCGAGCCAAAGACAGCTACAGTAAGGAACTAATAGCTCTGTGTGGTGTTGGATAACGGGAGTCAACAACAAAATCCTCCTCTGGCTGTGTACAGTCAATAACTGGGCTGTGAGATTCATCTGAGGGTCTTCAGTGTGTGTGAGACCCATCACATGAACACTGACAGTTCACACACACACGCACCATGAAAACAGATCATGCTGCACTGAAGTATTTCTTTTAGTGGTTTAAGAAGAAAGCAACATAAATGCGATCAATAGAAAGAACTTTTGGTATGATTGTGGAAGTATTGTGAATATGTTTACAGATAATGACAGTGAGCTCCCATGAGTTACCCAGACAGGTAGATATGTGAGGGTTTTGATGGATTTGAGAGAGACGTGTCTGCTAAAGGCCAGGACAGAACTGTCAGAATCACTGAACATGACACTTTCACTATCACTGACACAGACAAACATTTCACTGACATCCCTGTGATAGCTCTTCATATTGCTGTTATTTAAGTCATTATTGCGTTGGTTTTATAACATAAACTCTACTATCTACAGTGTTTTGGTGCTAATTCTGGCTAGATACCATGTTATTTCCTTTAATTACAGCATCATATAGTGTCAGGTGAAATATGGGCCTAACATGAACCCCAGGAAGATGGTCTGAGAAGCACCGGAAACACGGGAGGGTTCGAGAGAGGACATACCTGGACCTGGACTAAAGCTGGAGAGGTTTAGCACGAGCAGCACACTTCACTGCGAGCACAGCTAACACGAGCAGCTAGCTAGCCCCTCAGCTCCACATGATCTACTGCTGCCTAACGTTACACGGAAACCACCACAGACCACAGCAGTCCGTGAGGAGCCTGGGCTGGCGTTTACCTCTCATACAGCCACACACACGGCGAGAACCCCGGGACCGAGCCGAGCCGAGCCCGAGCTAGCATGGGTTAGCAGGTCCACTCAGCGGCGCTGCTAGCACTCACTCCCTCCCTCACTCCCTCACTCACACTGATCCAGGAAGACTGGTTCTGTCTCAATCAGACACACGACCGAACACGAGCTGAGCACACAGACACTCACCTGCTCGCGTGGAGACGCATTCTCCTAGATCGAGCATTAGATTGATGTTTCCTGCGAGAGAGAGAGAGAGAGAGAGAGGGGGAGAGAGATCGCTTCCTTGTTTCTCCGCTCGACTGTCCTGCTCCTATCAGCCTCCTTTCTCAGGTTCACCCGAGCGACTCTCTTAAACCACCACCATCTTCATCATCATCACATCCACGAGGGACGAGGAGTCCAGCTTCTGCTCGGTTTCTCCTCGAGATCACTCTTCCCGTCTGGAAAACCCTCGTCTGTGACCCAGAGGGTCGATATTCCAGGAGCGTGTGATTCCAAACACTCGGCTGAACTGGAAGAGAGAAGCGCATCCGCGGATAAACGTGTCTTTTGTTCGCTCTCTCTATTGTGCGCCTCTGCTGTAGTGTGGATCAGCGCGAGCAGATCAGCGCGAGCACATCACAGCACACTGCGCTCGTGCCCCCGACAAACACTCACATACATACATATATACTTCTGGTAAATACAAAATATGGAATGTAAAAAAATAAAAATAAAATAAATACCAAAGCTCCTCCCGGTCTACTCGTCACAGCCGAAAGGCATCATGGGAAATGTGGTCCATTTTTTTTTTACTTTAAATAAATATTTTATACATTAAATATATTTATAAATAATATTAAAACAAGATTATAAGTGTGTATATATTTAAATATTTTTAAAATAAAAAAACTATATAATAAATATATACAGAACACACACATATATTATGTAAACAAAAACTTTTATTTTGGATGCGATTAATCGTTTGACAGCACTCGTGCTTTCAAATCAACACAGACAGCAGCAAAAGCAATAATAATCATAATAATAACAACAACAGTAAGCAAGGTAAGGAAGCAGAGTTTTGAGTAAGTGTGAGCGGAGTCAGATGACTAGCATTGGCAGCTAACACACAAACACACACACACACAGCTGCTCCTCCACGGCTGCTGTTAAACACATCCCTCATCCGCACCGTCTCTGTAAACACAGCAGTGCCGTCGGATCCGGCCAGACGGGCTCAGGCGTGTGTTAGTGCAGAACAGAGCGAAGATGATCAAGCTTTTCTCGCTGAAGCAGCAGAAGAAGGACGAGGAGTCCGCGGGAGGAGCGCGAGCCGGAGCCGGCGGGAAGAAGGCGAGCGCGGCCCAGCTGCGGATACAGAAGGGTACGAGCCTGTATTCATCTCTCTCTCACACACACACACACACACACACACACACACACACACACACACACACAGTGCAGCTCGCTCGGGCTCTCAGGACACACCGTTTACAGACATGTTCTCGTAACGATGAGGAATGAAGTAGGACAGCGAAACTAGCATTAGCCGCCGAGCTAGCTAACATATTTGAGCGCACTCTTTAGTTAGTCTGCGCTGTTTTATTGTTTTTATATACTCGACGTTTGGAGACTTCAGAGCAGTCGCAGGGAGTGAAGCTCCTGTCTAAAGTCACACATCACGGGAGAAACGCTCGTTTTCTGTCAGAGCAAACTAACGAGCTTCATTCTCACTCATAACATTGAGGCCTAGACTATCAGATCTCAACCCATCTGTGTGCGGAGTCACGCCCGCACAGATGTGTTCGGAGTCACGCCTGGACAGATGTGTTCGTAGTCACGCCCGCACAGATGTGTTCGTAGTCACGCCCGCACAGATGTGTTCGTAGTCACGCCCGCACAGATGTGTTCGGAGTCACGCCCGCACAGATGTGTTCGGAGTCACGCCCGGACAGATGTGTTCGGAGTCACGCCCGGACAGATGTGTTCGGAGTCACGCCCGCACAGATGTGTTCGGAGTCACGCCCGCACAGATGTGTTCGGAGTCACGCCCGCACAGATGTGTTCGTAGTCACGCCCGCACAGATGTGTTCGGAGTCACGCCCTGACAGATGTGTTCGTAGTCACGCCCGCACAGATGTGTTCGTAGTCACGCCCGCACAGATGTGTTCGGAGTCACGCCCGCACAGATGTGTTCGGAGTCACGCCCTGACAGATGTGTTCGGAGTCACGCCCTGACAGATGTGTTCGGAGTCACGCCCGCACAGATGTGTTCGGAGTAGCGCCCGCACAGATGTGTTCGGAGTCACGCCCGCACAGATGTGTTCGGAGTCACGCCCGCACAGATGTGTCCGGAGTCACGCCCGCACAGATGTGTCCGTGGTCACGCCCGCACAGATGTGTCCGTGGTCACACCCGCACAGATGTGTCCGTGGTCACACCCGCACAGATGTGTCCGTGGTCACTCCCGCACAGATGTGTCCGTAGTCACGCCCGCACAGATGTGTTCGTAGTCACGCCCGCACAGATGTGTTCGGAGTCACGCCCTGACAGATGTGTTCGGAGTCACACCCTGACAGATGTGTTCGGAGTCACGCCCGCACAGATGTGTTCGGAGTCACGCCCGCACAGATGTGTTCGGAGTAGCGCCCGCACAGATGTGTTCGGAGTCACGCCCGCACAGATGTGTTCGGAGTCACGCCCGCACCGATGTGTCCGGAGTCACGCCCGCACAGATGTGTCCGGAGTCACGCCCGCACAGAGGTGTCCATAGTCACGCCCGCACAGATGTGTCCGGAGTCACGCCCGCACAGATGTGTCCGGAGTCACGCCCTGACAGATGTGTTCGGAGTCACGCCCTGACAGATGTGTTCGGAGTCACGCCTGCACAGATGTGTTCGGAGTCACGCCCGCACAGATGTGTTCGGAGTAGCGCCCGCACAGATGTGTTCGGAGTCACGCCCGCACAGATGTGTTCGGAGTCACGCCCGCACAGATGTGTCCGGAGTCACGCCCGCACAGATGTGTCCGGAGTCACGCCCGCACAGATGTGTCCGTGGTCACGCCCGCACAGATGTGTCCGTGGTCACACCCGCACAGATGTGTCCGTGGTCACACCCGCACAGATGTGTCCGTGGTCACTCCCGCACAGATGTGTCCGGAGTCACGCCCGCACAGATGTGTCCGTAGTCACGCCCGCACAGATGTGTCCGTAGTCACGCCCGCACAGATGTGTCCGTAGTCACGCCCGCACAGATGTGTCCGTAGTCACGCCCTGACAGATGTGTTCGTAGTCACGCCCTGACAGATGTGTTCGGAGTCACGCCCGCACCGATGTGTCCGGAGTCACGCCCGCACAGATGTGTCCGGAGTCACGCCCGCACAGATGTGTCCATAGTCACGCCCGCACAGATGTGTCCGGAGTCACGCCCGCACAGATGTGTTCGGAGTCACGCCCGCACAGATGTGTCCGGAGTCACGCCCGCACAGATGTGTCCGGAGTCACGCCCGCACAGATGTGTCCATAGTCACGCCCGCACAGATGTGTCCGGAGTCACGCCCGCACAGATGTGTTCGGAGTCACACCCTGACAGATGTGTCCGGAGTCACGCCCGCACAGATGTGTCCGGAGTCACGCCCGCACAGATGTGTCCGGAGTCACGCCCGCACAGATGTGTTCGTGGTCACACCCGCACAGATGTGTTCGTGGTCACACCCGCACAGATGTGTTCGTGGTCACTCCCGCACCGATGTGTCCGGAGTCACGCCCGCACAGATGTGTCCGGAGTTACGCCCGCACAGATGTGTCCGTAGTCACGCCCGCACAGATGTGTCCGGAGTCACGCCCGCACAGATGTGTTCGGAGTCACACCCTGACAGATGTGTTCGGAGTCACGCCCGCACAGATGTGTTCGGAGTCACGCCCGCACAGATGTGTTCGGAGTCACGCCCGCACAGATGTGTTCGGAGTCACACCCGCACAGATGTGTTCGGAGTCACACCCTGACAGATGTGTCCGGAGTCACGTCCGCACAGATGTGTTTGTGGTCACACCCGCACAGATGTGTTCGGAGTCACGCCCGCACAGATGTGTCCATAGTCACGTCCGCACAGATGTGTTCGTGGTCACACCCGCACCGATGTGTCCGGAGTCACGCCCGCACAGATGTGTCCGGAGTCACGCCCGCACAGATGTGTCCGGAGTCACGCCCGGACAGATGTGTTCGTAGTCACGCCCTGACAGATGTGTTCGGAGTCACGCCCGCACCGATGTGTCCGGAGTCACGCCCGCACAGATGTGTCCGGAGTCACGCCCGCACAGATGTGTCCGTAGTCACGCCCGCACAGATGTGTTCGGAGTCACGCCCGCACAGATGTGTTCGGAGTCACGCCCGCACAGATGTGTTCGGAGTCACACCCGCACAGATGTGTCCGGAGTCACGCCCGCACAGATGTGTTCGTGGTCACACCCGCACAGATGTGTTCGGAGTCACGCCCGCACAGATGTGTCCATAGTCACGTCCGCACAGATGTGTTCGTGGTCACACCCGCACAGATGTGTTCGTGGTCACACCCGCACAGATGTGTTCGTGGTCACTCCCGCACAGATGTGTTCGGAGTCACGCCCGCACAGATGTGTTCGGAGTCACGCCCGCACAGATGTGTTCGTAGTCACGCCCGGACAGATGTGTCCGGAGTCACGCCCGCACAGATGTGTTCGGAGTCACGCCTGGACAGATGTGTTTGGAGTCACGCCCGCACAGATGTGTTCGGAGTCACGCCTGGACAGATGTGTTTGGAGTCACGCCCGCACAGATGTGTCCGGAGTCACGCCCGGACAGATGTGTCCGGAGTCACGCCCGCACAGATGTGTTCGGAGTCACGCCTGGACAGATGTGTTTGGAGTCACGCACCGCACAGATGTGTTCGTAGTCACGCCCGCACAGATGTGCTGTAGCACGCCCGCACAGATGTGTCCGGAGTCACGCCCGCACAGATGTGTTCGGAGTCACGCCCGCACAGATGTGTTCGGAGTCACGCCCGCACAGATGTGTTCGGAGTCACGCCCGCACAGATGTGTTCGGAGTCACGCCCGCACAGATGTGTTCGGAGTCACGCCCGCGTAGATGTGTTCGGAGTCACGCCCGCACAGATGTGTTCGTAGTCCCGCCCGCACAGATGTGTCCGGAGTCACGCCCGCACAGATGTGTTCGGAGTCCCGCCCGCACAGATGTGTTCGGAGTCACGCCCTGACAGATGTGACTGACACACCGGGCGTGACTCCGAACACATTTGTGCGGGCGTGACTCCGAACACATCTAGTGTTAGAGATCTTTACCCACACACACACACACACATACACAAACACACACACACACACACACACACACACACATATTTTAACATATCTCGTCTTGTAAAAAGTGACAAATTGTGAATTTGAAAGTGAAAGCCCAGCTTGTTAACCACTGTTGTTTCCAGTAGCTAACTATGAACTATGATAACACATGCATTGATTAATCTCATGTTGTTGCGCAAAAAAATAATAAAACATGTGCCCGTGCAGCCAACTGAGAAAGTTAGTTGGAAAATTTTCAGGAAAAATCCTGAAGATGTAAAATTTTTAGTTGCTATTTGCAATATTGCATTTGTAGTTCTGTATTAGTAGCAAGCATTACAGTCGCCAGATGTCAAGACTTGAATTCCCTCAATCAGAGTCCTTTCTTAATTCAGGACATTTAATAATGGTGTGACTGTCAGAACACAAAGGCTGTGATTTAATGAACCATGTGCACTGCACATTTGACAGTATTTAGGGTGTGCAGCCACTATGAGTGAGCAAGACTCTCACACCACTGTCCTTTAATGAAACACTTACACAGTTTTATCAGGAAAGATAGTTTCTTGACTCATGCAGCGCTACTGTAGTCAAAGTAGCACTTATTTAGCATTCTGAATGTGAATTATTGATCAGTTGGTCCAGATGGTCATTAATTCATGTTGTTTAAAGGTGCTGTAAGTACATTTGTGACTGTACTAAAGCATAAAACCACCATAACACACGTGCAGATATCAAGGAGACATTGTAGGTTCACATGTTTTCTGAAAAACAACAGTGCATCATTACTCTGCTGAGAAATGTGTGTTGAGTGCTGAAGCTCTGTTTGTGTTGTGGTCGGTGACTCCGCCCACTGACACTTCACCCAATAGTGTCTCAGGGTTGCCAGTTGGTGGAAAACACTGCATTAAATCCTCAGCATCCATCGGAAACAACGCTTGATATTCTCCATTTGAACTGCAGTACTCACTTCAACCACAGCATAACTGTCAGATTCACTCTTATATAAACATGCATGCTAACACTTCCTCTCTATCACGATCATGTCCATCCACTAAA
>NC_081762.1:34850744-34863244 GCF_963082965.1 Carassius carassius
ACAATTTGTAAAGTTTCCCTTCTTTTTTGGAATCAGGTTTGTACTAATGAACATTTATACACAATAACATTGAATTGTGACCCTTTCGTACAGTATAAATGTTATTAGCAGAAGTAGTAGTAATATGAAAATGGAATACTTTTACAGAGGTTTTGTCTGTGTAGTGAATTGGTTTGTAAGAAATCAGGAGCCCCAGCACCGCTCCAGTGTCTCGTGATAACTTACCTTAGCTTTTATATGTTATATACCTCAGCATATACCACATTACCATCATTATATTCCTGTATGTACGGCAAGGACTGAGGAACAGTGAAAATATAGTTATTAATAAAGAATTATCAAATAATTCAGCAAGACCTATTTTGAACCTAAAATAATTGGCCTATTATTCTTATTCTGAAGTGAAGCTATGAGTAAATAATAATTACTACATCATTTTGACTCAAATCAAACATACTCAAAACCTATAAAAGTAATCATAAACTTTGTAAAATACACAACACAACTTGTTAACAATCTTCAGTTCTGATGAGAACATTTCTTAATACAGCATATTTTATTCAGTTTTAACATGCAAACTGCCCACATTTAAACTAATTTAACAAACATTTCATAATCAAAAGTTAAACGTTTAGAAGCAAACAAAATGCATATTTCATTTCTATTTCTCTATTTACTGTAGTAGTACTTTGTACTTGTCCTTTTCCTCACGTAACGTTGAAAATGAACAGGTCTACTCATAATTTACTGGAGTAATATTTTATTGGGGTATCTCTCATCAGTCATGCAGTAAGTTAGAAAAAGAGCTCTAAAGTGTTACCTAAACCTGCTCTGGCAGAATATCCTCAATGATCTGTCCTCAAAGACATTCGTTTCAGCTGTTAGTTAGCCTAGTCTTTTGTTCTGCTAATTAAACTGGATTTCTTGAATTGCCATTTCAGATGTATCTGAAGTGCTCTGTCAGAGCGGACCCGTTTGGTCACCACATTATTTGAGCTTTAAACAGAGCATCTTCTGAACGCGTGTGTGATTCCTCTTCAGCACTGATTCCAGTTGAGCTGTTTTTCTCTCAGGTGGGACAGGGATACCCTCATGACCCTCCTAAAGTCAAATGTGAAACGATGGTCTATCACCCCAACATCGACCTCGAAGGCAACGTCTGTCTCAATATTTTGAGGTATTGTGTGCACTCCTACACACTGGCTGATAATAAGATTGTCTGTATAGCTACACTATATCCAGCTCCTCATCAGAGGCCGTTCATCTTCAGTGCTTCCGTTGATGTAGTGTAGATGTGCATGATCAAATCATTCGCTATATTGTCCACCCTTCATCAACTGAGAGACCACACATAGGGTATTGTGAGCACACACGTAATGTAGTGTCTGTTTCGTTCATTCTGGACGATAGAGGACACCCTCGAGCAGAAACACATCTGCAGCACAGAACTTATAACTGATGATGCTTCAGGAAATCCCTAAGAAGATCAAACATGATGACCCCGAACACACAGTTGGGACAATACATGGTTCATCTGTGATTTTCAAGCCATCTTGGGTATTTTTCATAAGAATAAAGCATGTTTATAATGCAATGCTAATCGACATAGGATTTCTGCCTATGAAACCATTAAGTGATTTCAATCTTGACTGATGATGTAAAGTGAGCAGACGTGACAGATGTCTCTGGATTATAAGAGGAACACGCTGAGTAACTCGACATCTTTATTAGAGAATACACTCAGTTTTAAGCACTCAGTTTTAAGATTTTAAGATCCGCGGTAAACTGTTCTTCTGAATGAAACACCTCATCAGAACCTGTCACATAGTTTGAATCTTGTTGTTTCTAAAATAGATATTTTGTGTTGCCGTCGGGGCTAGTTAAGGCTGATTATACTTCTGTGTCGGACCTGCACCTCTCCAAAAATACAACAGCACATCCATCTAAGCGGACCGCAGGCTGTGACTGCTCCTCCATATGTGCTTGAGTTTTGTGCACTTCAATAATAATGTTTTCATGTTTGACCTGCGGCGTAGGTCTGATGCAGAAGTATATAGTCTTCAGGACAAAACCTCTGATGAACATGGAAAAGCGAGTTTGTCAGTCTCTGAACGGCTCATACACATGTACTGTATCTGTTTCACACATGAGCTGCTGTACTACATTTATTTGACTGATTTTAGTGCACTATGCAGTGTGTGATCCTGAATGTGTGATCACTCTCTCTGTTTCAGAGAAGACTGGAAGCCGGTGTTGACCATTAACTCCATCATATATGGACTCCAGTATCTGTTCCTGGTAGGTTCATCTCCTCGAGTGAGTTTCTGTGGGTTTGAGGCACAGATGTTAACTCCAGCTGGTGTCTGTGTGGTCCGCAGGAGCCCAATCCTGAAGACCCTCTGAACAAGGAGGCAGCGGAGGTGCTGCAGACCAACCGGCGTCTGTTCGAGCAGAACGTCCAGCGCTCGCTGCGCGGAGGATACGTGGGAGCCACCTACTTCGAGCGCTGTCTCAAATAGTCCACGTCCCAGAAAGCATCTATCGTTTACATGCGCTGAGAGGCACTGACCGCTCACAGACGGGGGGAGGCTGTCAGTGATCCTGGCTCAGAGAATCCAGTCTGTTTATTTTTGCAGAGATTGACCTGCTAACTTCTCCCTCCTCTCCCAGAGACTCGTGTTCATTACCCAGGCTTGAGGACCTCATCCAAACTGCCTCGAGTCGCACACATTCAACTAGTCACTCATTTTTTACGTTCGCCAAACAAGATGTGTGTAGCATCGCCTTCGACCAATTCTGCTAGCGCTGACAAACTGAGACCTGGAGGAGATCCACAGGACCCGTCTGCTGTGAGCTCGGGAGAACCACCATGTTTGCTGTAGTTCTCCTGCTTGGGAATGGGTGGGATGGGGTGGCTTTCTGACCCGGGGTGTACAATGTTACAGTTCTGTTGTGTATATTGAAAATCCCAGTTGTTCACGATGACTGCAATATGAATTATGTGAAATAAAATATTGACTTGAATGCCTACATTTTAAGATGAGTGTAAACTACAACAGCAGATTGTCTTTAAAAGAAGCAGCAGCAACAATACCATGATTTATCTGAGCTGGACGCTTACTCTCGAAGCTAGCTAAACCCACTGATGTGACAAAGCCTCCGATACCTGGGTCATTTTAAAATGTTCCTGCTGTAAGACGAGCTCAGGATGTGATGGCAGGAAGAGGAACAGAGACATAACAGGCTTGAGCATAGTGGAGTTATCTGCAGCAAGATAAGAAGAGCACTTCGGTGCTTCAGGTACAAGCCTCCGTCCCTCAGGAGTGTGGGAGATCATCTGCTCCATCAGGATCTGGACGGCGGCAGATTTCAGACTGATGAATGAATGCTGTAGACATCTGGTGCAGTCTCCCAATGCCTTCATCACAGACCGCTTCAGTCAAAGAGAGCTGGTAATTGGTGTATTGGTTCAGAATTGAATGATCTATGACAGGTTTACTCCAAATCCCTAGTGAAAAATAAATATGCTAAGATATATTTGAAATATATTTATTTGATGCTAACTTAATACTTAATAGTACCAGCCTGCAATCATACGTTTACTATATACTTAAGGTCTGCTAATTGTGTACTTTAATTGAGTGGATGTAATGCTGAAGTGCAACTAAAGATGCACTGAAGTATATCTGATTGTGCTGAAGTGGAACAAAGACTGATATTACTCAAAGATCATACAATCCTCATCAATAGTGACATTAAAACACATTTTAGGCTCAATATTAAGATATTGTGCACAAGTAGTAGTCCAAATAAAGTATATCAGTAAATATGTGAACAGATTTGAACCATAGTATAAAAAGAGAAGTGCATATCATCCCCCAAATATTCTTCTGAAATATTTCTAACAGATCTATTTCTGCTGATCATTTGACCCAATCCACATCTGAGCCGCTGTCATCGGAATCCTGCGTGTTGCCAGATGTTGAAGGGGTTCTTTCTGTCATGAACCGCAACTAGTGCTCGTTGGCTTTAAAGCAGGGCACCCTCCAGCATTCTTAACACACTCTGAGGTGCACACGAACGCATTTAGAGTGTCTGTAATGAGCCGATTTCGTGTATGAGTAAAGAAGCCCTATGACTGCAACTACCACCATTTAAATTTTCATAAAATTCTGAAATTATCGTACATTACGGGATTTTTTTCATTATTGATCGTACATCGTACAGAGGTGAAAATTATCGTACAAATACGATAATTATCGTACGTCTGGCAACACTGGTGTGTGACGCTCAGAAGCGCGTGTGTCTATGACGCATGTGCGTCGTGACGCAGGATGGGCGGAGCCTCTGACGTCAGTGCGTGATATCGTTCCGCGGGCGGGAGATCGGCGCGGCCTTTTCCTCGCGACAGCGGCTGATGAGAAGCAGCAGCAGCGCGGGAACTGCTCGTCTCCGGTGTAAGGCGTGGACGCGACGCGACTCTGACCCGACTCTCCCGTCAGAATGGAGCTGATCACAATCCTCGAAAAAACCGTGTCTCCAGGTCAGTTCCGCGCCTCGGCGCTTCCTCACGCACGGGATCCAGATCGCGCTAGCGGGCGGTTAGTGCCGCGCAGGCCCCGCGAAGCGCCTTGCACTCTGCGGGAACACATAAACAGCGTTTAACGCTTCAGGCTGTCGACGCGAGCCGCCAACGTGTGCATCAGGCGGCAAAGCGGCGCCGCCTTCGAAAGCGAGCGTTTGCCGGCCTGCGTGGCGACAAGTCCCTGACGCACACAGATAATGTGACTTCGCGCCTAACGTTACTTCTGATAACATAAAACTCTTCGCCAGGCGTCCGCGCGCGCTCTTGGCGCGTGTGGGGCGTCCGCTCGAGCTGCCAAAGTTATAACAGGTTAGCATGCTAGTCAGGAAGTGGCTAGGCGTTAGCACGCTAGCGCTCAGTCATCCCCTGCGATCTTCTCCGAGCTTCAGAGCTGATGTGGGGCGGTAGCGGGAGAAGTGTTTTCTGATTCTCGGCTGTGCTTGTTTCAGATCGGAATGAGCTGGAGGCGGCGCAGAAGTTTCTGGAGCAGGCGGCCATCGAGAACCTGGTGAGCAAACACTCCTCAGTTTGACCTCTGAACTCTACACTCTCTTGCTCTGTGTGTCCAGGCCTGAACAGAAACAAAGCACCCTCAGCTAAAGCTGTTTTAATGACGTCATAGCAGATTTGGCAAACTGTATATATAGTTATTGCATCCTCACTGATTCTGGAGGCGCCCAGTGACATAAAGACACTCCATTAGGAATCACTAAAGAAGATATTAATTTAGTTCATCACAATCCCATAAAGTTATGTTCTAAACATTGAAGTTCTTTGCGCTACACTATGAATCTGTTTTTCTCCATGACAGCTGATCATTTGAGCGGTGACTGATTCTAGTATAAAGGTTTCTGAATGATAGCAGGCTCTTCACTCCTCTCTTAAACTGCACCTATTTCTTGCGGCTGGATTAAATCTGCTGTCTGTGCTGGTTTCAGCCCACGTTCCTGGTGGAGCTGTCCAAGGTGTTGGCGAACCCCGGGAACACGCAGGTGGCTCGGGTCGCGGCCGGCCTGCAGGTCAAGAACTCTCTGACCTCCAAGGACCCGGATGTGAAGACACAGCACCAGCAGAGATGGCTGGCCATCGACTCCAGCGCACGCAGAGAGATCAAGAACTACGTAAGCTCAGATCTGTCCTAGAGACCGACACACTGGGGTTATAAAACAAGAGAAGACATGTCTGTGGACGACACACGTGCTCTTGCACGTCTTCACCTTCTGGTTATTTTACATTTCACCTCAAGAGTTGTCTTTTTCTGTTATTGAAAAAGTAAATATCAGATGAAAAGCAGAGCTTAAAACAGGAATATCTGATCCTCGTCCAGATCAGTTTATTAGAGAGAAGAATATGTTCAGTCCCTTCCTCTAAAGCTTGAATATACGGTGTTGATTACTACTGAAGCCATGCAGCTCACAAACCGTATTTGGTCATTAATTAATTTTCATTAAATAGGCTTCCATTACATTTACTTGCATACTAATATTATGTATTATATACATTGGAAATTATGGAAAAAATATCAGCATTTAAATGGAGGTCTCCTCACTTTGTCATATAGTGCCTCTGTCTCTCAGTGAATGGGACGCAGATTTTACTGACACTAGTAAAATATAGATTTGTCAAATAATGTTCTTAGACTTTCTTTCGTGTGGGGAAACATCCCAGACAGAAACCACAGTAGTTTACTATGAATTAAATGATATTAATTTTGTAACCAAGATGCAAATAATGGCAAAGAAAACAACGTATAAACAAGCCCCCAAAAAAACTCCAGTACTCTTATTTATTTTTAGCATCTACAAAGACAGCCTTCATGCATTTAATGTGAAACTAGCCACAGCTAGACAGAATTTCTTCTCAGACCTTATAAACAGTAACTTAAACAACACTCGTACTCTTTTTGCCACGGTTGAGAGACTGACAAACACCCAGATTCCCGGTGAAATGCTCTCAGACAGCAAATGCATTGAGTTTGCTTCCTTCTTTTCTGAGAAGATTATCAATATCAGAAAGGAAATTGGCACATCCTCCAGTAATGCAGAAGTCAGACAGTCAGCCACAATATCAACCAGATTTGATAATGCTCAACAATATTAAAAGTTATAGACACTAAAGTGCCTTGAATTTTTTTACCACTCTTAAACATTTTTTTATTTGATATAAAAATACATGAAATAAGTCCTGGAGCAATCCAAAAAAGTAATGGGTTGAAAGCCACATGTCTCATGAGTTTCTATTTCAAATCTGAATAAGATATCATGGAAAATGAGACTCCTGCAAATATTTTTCTGAGACTATGTCTACACCCCCCACCCCCCAAATATAAGAAAATATATTTCCCAATAGTATTGAAGGCTTCTACAAACTATTTAGTCAGTAAACATACCACTGCATAGTTATTTTTCTTCAATTATAAAACACTAGACAGACACTTAGACATCATATAAGTGATTTATTTGAGCAGTAGAAAAATACAATAAGAATAATTTGAGTAAGAAAAATAAGAAAAATAAAAAAAGATTTAACTTTGTTTGCCAATTACAGAACATCCTGAGATTGCTAGAAATGCAGTATTTACAATGAATTATGATGCAAATAAGTGCTGATGTGCTGATGGCCACTTATACAGATGGTAATAACACAAATGTGCCAAAGTAAATAATCCACTCTCTCTATTCATATAGATGCGTTCACTTTGATAGCCGTGATCATACAGTAATAGCGAGCTGATTTGGGCTGATTTGCAGTCAAACAGATGGTTATCATTCAGGTACATTCACATTCAACATAAAACACACTCTCACATATATAAAAACTCTCTAAAATAAAAAGAAAGACAGGAATTTGCGATCGCTGTAAGTTCCGCCTCCATCAGCTGACAGGTGCGTCAGAGCGCATCACCAGCTCTCAGGAGAGAGCGCCAAATTCAAATAAACTATATTTCGTCTATCTTTCATTCATTCTTTTTTCCGGTGGATTGTCTCATTCTGTTTGTGACACTATACGCTGCAAAACCATGCCATTTTTTACTACCAAGACGCAGTTTCCGACCGTGAGTTATTCCATAACGGACGCAAACAGTTCTGTCGCTGAAGAACTGAAACCTAAACAAAGGAATTATGATCCATATTACAACATTATTTGTAATAGGGGTTTCAGGACGAGGGGGTCGGGGTGCAGGCTAACAGGTTAAAACAGTCTGAACTAAACACTGTTGATCCTGTTGAACACACTCTGCAACGTGCAGCACTCTTATTTATTATTTCTAATTTTTTTCTATGAAATTAAGCTTAATAATCAATAGGCTGTATCACTTAGTTTTTTCATCCCCAAAATATAAGGTGACGTAAAATGATCATGAAGACGTTTGTTTTACCATTTCACGTATCAAAGACTTATGACAGTACGTTTATTAGCACATGTGCTCCTTCAATACATCTTTGAGTTCACACACGTGTGTTTGTGTCTTTGAAACACCTGCGTGTGGACGTCAGCGGGAGGAAACCGAACGAGCAGACACCAAACCAGTAGAGTGAGGGGAGGTTAACACTAGTTAATCCATCGCAGGTGGCTTCAGTATGTTGGGTGGATAATAAAAGCAAAACAGTTTCTCCATGTATACTGTGCGGCCCGCCCAGGTGGACACTGTGTGAAGCAGTGACTGTAGAAGGGTCATTATTCAGACCAGCAGCGGACAGTCATGTGAGTGTGTGTGTGTGTGCAGGTGCTGCAGACTCTGGGCACAGAGACCTACCGGCCCAGCTCGGCCTCTCAGTGTGTGGCTGGCATCGCCTGCGCAGAGATCCCCGTCAGCCAGTGGCCCGAGCTCATCCCTCAGCTGGTGGCCAACGTGACAGACCCCAGCAGCACCGAGCACATGAAGGAGTCCACGCTGGAGGCCATCGGATACATCTGCCAGGACATCGTGAGTGCGTCACACACACTCGCTGCCTGTGTTTCCTAGCATGGCTTTGATTGACCTGTAAACACTCTGTCAGGACCCCGAGCACCTCCAGGACAACGCTAACCAGATCCTGACGGCCATCATCCAGGGCATGAGGAAGGAGGAGCCCAGCAACAACGTCAAGCTGGCCGCCACCAACGCACTCCTCAACTCACTGGAGTTCACCAAAGCCAACTTCGACAAGGAGGTACAGCCACGCCCCCCTCACCACTACAGTCCTTCAGTTCAGCTGTTAAACCTGACGCTCTCTCTGTCTCTCTCTCTGCAGACGGAGAGACACTTCATCATGCAGGTGGTGTGTGAGGCCACACAGTGTCCGGACACCAGGGTGCGTCTCTCTCACACTCACACACACTCTCACAGACACACACACTCTCTCTCGCTCTCTCTCTCACACACATACACACACACACAGACAGACACACACTCTCACAGACACACTCACACACATACACACTCTCGCTCCACTCTCTCACACACACACACAGACAGACACTCTCACACACACACATTCTCACACACACTCTCTCTCACACACACACACTCACACACTCTCTCTCACACACAAACACACACACACACAGACAGACACTCTCACACACACACACACTCTCTCGCTCACTCACACACTCACTCACACACTCACTCACACACACACTCACACACACACTCACACACACACACACAGACAGACAGACACTCTCTCACACACACACACTCTCACACACTCTCTCGCTCACTCACACACTCTCTCTCTCACACACTCTCTCTCACACACACACACACACACACACACAGACAGACACTCTCACACACACACACTCTCACACACTCTCTCGCTCACACACACACTCACACTCTCTCGCTCACTCACACACTCTCTCTCTCACACACTCTCACTCTCTCTCTCACACACTCTCACTCTCTCTCTCACACACTCTCTCTCTCACACACACACACACACACAGACAGACACTCTCACACACACACACTCTCACACACTCTCTCGCTCACTCACACACTCTCACTCTCTCACACACACAGACAGACACTCTCACACACTCACACACTCTCTCGCTCACACACACACTCACACTCTCTCTCTCACACACACTCACACACTCTCTCGCTCACACACACACTCACACTCTCTCTCTCTCTCACACACTCTCACTCTCTCACACACACACACACTCACACACTCTCTCTCTCTCACACTCTCTCTCACACACTCTCTCACAGACACACACACACACACTCTCTCACACAGACACTCTCACTCTCTCACAGACACACTCTCTCTCACACACACACACACACACACACAGACAGACACTCTCACACACACACACTCACACACTCTCTCGCTCACACACACACTCACACTCTCTCTCTCTCACACACTCTCACTCTCTCACACACACACACTCTCTCTCTCACACACTCTCTCTCTCACACACTCTCTCTCTCACACACTCTCTTTCTCACACACACACTCTCACAGACACACACACACACACACTCTCTCACACACAGACACACACTCTCTCACACACAGACACTCTCACTCTCTCACACACTCTCACACACACACAGACAGACACTCACTCTCTCACAGACACTCTCTCTCTCTCTTTCTCTCACACACTCATACACTCTCTCACACACAGACACTCTCACTCTCTCTCACAGACACTCTCTCTCTCTTTCTCTCACAAACACACACACACACACACAGACAGACACTCACACACACACACACACACACACTCTCTCGCTCACTCACACACACTAACACTCTCTCTCTCACACACTCACTCTCTCTCACACACTCACTCTCTCTCTCACACACTCACTCTCTCTCACACACTCTCACTCTCTCTCACACACACACAGACACTCTCACTCTCTCACACACACACAGACAGACACTCTCACTCTCTCACACACACACAGACAGACACTCTCACTCTCTCACAGACACACACTCTCTCTTTCTCTCTCACACTCTCACAAACACACACACACACACACAGACAGACACTCACACACACACACACTCTCTCACACACTCTCACTCTCTCTCACACACACACACATTCTCACACACTCTCTCGCTCACTCACACACTCTCTCTCACACACTCTCTCTCACACTCTCACACACTCTCTCTCACACACTCTCTCTCACACACTCTCTCTCTCACACTCTCTCTCACACACTCTCTCACACACTCTCTCACACACTCTCTCACACACTCTCTCACACACTCACTCTCTCTCTCACACACACGCACACAGACAGACACTCTCTCACACGCACACAGACAGACACTCTCACACACACACACACACACAGACAGACACACTCTCTCACACACACACACACACACAGACACACTCACACACAGACAGACACTCTCTCACACACACACACACACACACACACAGACAGACACTCTCACACACACACACACATTCTCACACACACTCTCGCTCACTCACACACTCTCTCACACACACACACACCGACAGACACTCTCACACACACACACACACATTCTCACACACACTCTCGCTCACTCACACACTCTCTCACACACACACACACAGACAGACACTCTCACACACACACACACATTCTCACACACACACACTCTCTCTCACACACACACACTCTCTCTCACACACACACACTCTCTCTCACACACACTCACTCTCTCTCACACACACAGACACTCTCACACACACTCTCGCTCACTCACACACTCTCTCACACACACACACACACACAGACACTCTCTCACACACGCACACAGACAGACACTCTCTCACACACACACTCACTCTCTCACACACACTCACTCTCTCTCACACACACTCACTCTCTCACACACACACAGACACTCTCACTCTCTCACAGACACACAGACAGACACTCTCACTCTCTCACAGACACACACTCTCTCTTTCTCTCTCACACTCTCTCACACTCTCACAAACACACACACACACACACACAGACAGACACTCACACACACACACACACTCTCTCGCTCTCTCTCTCTCACACTCACTCTCTCTCACTCACACTCACTCTCTCTCACACACTCTCACTCTCTCTCACACACTCTCTCTCTCTCTCACACACACACACACTCTCTCGCTCACTCACACACTCTCTCTCACACACTCTCTCACACACTCTCTCTCACACTCACTCTCTCACACTCTCTCTCTCATACACACGCACACAGACAGACACACTCTCAAACACACACACAGACAGACAGACACACTCTCTCACACACACACACAGACAGACACACTCACACACAGACAGACACTCTCTCACACACACACACAGACAGACACTCTCACACACACACACACACACACATTCTCACACACACTCTCGCTCACTCACACACTCTCTCACACACACACACACACACACACACACAGACACTCTCTCACACACGCACACAGACAGACACTCTCACACACACACACACAAACACATTCTCACACACACACTCTCTCTCTCTCTCACACACACTCTCTCGCTCACTCACACACTCTCTCTCTCACACACTCTCTCTCTCTCACACACACTCTCTCTCTCTCACACACACTCACACTCTCACACACACTCTCTCTCTCTCACACTCTCTCTCTCTTTCTCACACACTCTCTCTCGCTCACTCACACACTCTCTCTCTCTCACACACACTCTCTCGCTCTCTCACACTCTCTCTCTCACACACACTCTCTGTCTCTCACACACTCTCTCTCTCACACACTCTCTGTCTCTCACACACACTCTCTCTCTCACACACACTCTCGCTCTCTCACACTCTCTCTCTCACACACACTCTCTCGCTCTCTCACACTCTCTCTCTCACACACACTCTCACTCTCACACACACTCTCGCTCACTCACACACAC
>NC_081762.1:34870744-34878244 GCF_963082965.1 Carassius carassius
TCTCAAAATCCAGTCATGAAAATGAAAGTTACATTTTAATTTGGGCAGTCATGAAATTAGTCAAAGTTAGCATAAATGAATCGGATCAAATCTCCAGATGGACCAGTATCTGTAGAAGTTGGTTGAAATCTGAATCCTGCGTGTTGTGTGTGTGTGTGTCTGTGATCGACTGAAGAGAGTCTCGATGAGGACACAAACACATGAACTACATCAGCAGAACTGTTCGGAGTCACTTCACACGCAGTTTGAGTAAAACCAGTCTTTTACATGAAGCCATTGTGCTACAAATATGAGCATTACTGCTGAAAACATGAATAAAACTTGACTTGTTAAAGAAATAAATCACACAGTATTTCTTCCATGTTTTAATTTTAATAGCAAATCAAAAAATCAAATGTTTAAATTTCATTAAGACAAATTAAATTTGGGTGAAACTTGTTTTTCATAATTCTATTACTTGTAGATGAACTTTAAACACAATTGTAAATAAGTATAAAGGATGGCATTGGTTTTATTGTATTTTAATTAGCATATGTTTGTGTTTCTTTGGTACGGAGAAGCGTGGATGTTCACTGGTGTCAGTACTGAATACTGAGATGTTGCTACTCTGACAACACTAGGAAGGGTTATCAGCCTCACTCTTTCCAATACAGATCACGATCGAGGCCATGAAGAGTGACATCGATGAGGTGGCCTTACAGGGAATCGAGTTCTGGTCCAACGTCTGTGACGAGGAGATGGATCTGGCCATTGAAGCCACTGAGGTGAGCATGATGCGGTCTCAGTCTGCTGCTCTGCTAGCGCTCGTTCCTGATCCGCTGTGTTCTGTCCTCAGGCCTCGGAGCAGGGACGTCCTCCAGAGCACACCAGCAAGTTTTACGCTAAAGGAGCTCTGCAGTACCTGGTGCCCATCCTGACACAGACGCTCACCAAACAGGTTGGTCTCTGGGGGAAACCTGCTGCTCGTACTTCCTTCTGAGTGAATCAACACACTGAACCAAACTGAAGTGATCTCTGGCAGTGTCATTATCTCCGAAGACCTCCAGTCTGTCTCGTTCAGCCTTTGACCCTGGACCGTTACCTTAAAACTAGTTAGTTATTAAAGCAGTAGTGCTAGTTATTCATGATTGACCAATCAGAAATATGGCAGAGCCAGCAAATCACCCAACACACAAGTAAAAGTTGATTAGCATGTTCGTCATAACGTGATAGAAAACCGCTTCATATTTTTACTATAACGTTTGATAAATCCATGAGCTGACGTTTCTTTTATTACAGTACCTGACACTGCTTTTAATAGCTGGCCTCGAGGGCTGCGTTCAGACTGAAGGCAAGAGTGTTTCTGTTCTTGAGTCGTAACAGTGTGAACACCATGCAGTCAGTTTTGTCCGATTCTGATTTGTGCCCTCCATGTTTCCTAGTCAGATTAGGTTGAGACCGTGTGCTTCTGAAATCTGAATTGGGGATGGGCGAGATCTTAGTTTGTGGTGTATATAGCAGTGAATATCAGTTCTCCCTTGATCTCTGTTGAATCTTCAGTTTGTTCCCTCACTGTGTGTGCTGTGTGCAGGATGAGAACGACGACGATGACGACTGGAACCCGTGTAAGGCTGCAGGTGTGTGTCTGATGCTGCTGGCCACCTGCTGCGAGGACGACGTGGTGCCACACGTGCTGCCCTTCATCAAAGAGCACATCAAGCACCCGGACTGGCGCTACCGCGACGCCTCCGTCATGGCCTTCGGCTCCATCCTGGAGGGCCCCGAGCTCAGCCAGCTGAAGCCCCTGGTCATCCAGGTGAGGGCCGGCACTGGGGGGTGTGTGTGTGGGTCTGCGTGTGTGTGACGCCCGTCTCTCTCTGCAGGCCATGCCCACCCTCATCGAGCTGATGAAGGACCCCAGTGTGGTGGTGAGGGACACCACGGCCTGGACGCTGGGACGCATCTGTGATCTGCTGCCCGAGGCTGCCATCAATGAGGTGTATCTGGCCCCTCTCCTGCAGTGTCTGATCGAGGGCCTCGGGGCCGAACCCCGCGTGGCCTCCAACGTCTGCTGGGTGAGACACGTCGCTCTGTCTGCCGTCACATCAGTGCTCTCGTGAAGAGAAGACCTGCCTGATGACCATTGAGGCATTTGTTGGAGTAGTTGAACAAAGTTGGCACTGAATGTAATGCATCTTTAACTGCTAAGTACTTCAGTATTGGTACAGAATACATGATTTGGTGTATTAGATTGTCAAATGCTTAGTTTTCGTATGTGTGTAGTCGTCAAACGGCTGATGTAGCGTGTGTTGGTCTAATGGGATCGGTCAGTCGTGCTGTGGTACCAGACTCACAGATGCTGTTTGCAGGCCTTCTCCAGTCTGGCTGAAGCGGCGTACGAGGCCACAGACGCTGCTGACGATGAGGAAGAGCCCAGCACATACTGCCTGTCCTCCTCCTTCGAGCTCATCGTCCAGAAGCTGCTGGAGACCACAGACAGGTACACCATGATGGGAGTCAAACAGACACCAACCTAAAGGGATACTGCCCCCAAAAATCAAAGCCCTGTCATGAATGACTCGCCCTCATATCGTCCCAAACCTGTAAGATCTTCGTTCATCTTCAGAACACCAAAGAAGATGTGTTTGATGAAATCCGAGAGCTCTTTGACCCTCCACAGACCTCATCGTAACCAGTGTGGTTCATGTTTGGGGGGGTGCACACATGAACATGGGAATGAGTCTGAATTACAGGTTTAGTCACTTCAGTATGGGCTTCGGAGAGAGAGCGGGAGGATGCCCCTCGTTGTGATACGCTCCAAAATGGTGACAGTAACTCGGGGAGAAGAATAGTTGAAATAAGTTGTTTTTGTTTGTACACAAGTTGTCTTGTAGCTTTGTGAAATTCCGGTTGATCCGCTGTCACATGGACTGGTTTACTGATGTCTCCTTGCTACGTTTCTGGCTCTGGGAACATTTGAGTTACATTGTTGTCTGTGGAGGGTCAGAGAGCTCTCGGATTTCAAACACATCTTCATTGGTGTTCTGAAGATGAACTGAGATCTTACAGGTTTGGAACGATATGAGTCATTAATGACAGGACTTTCATTTTGGGGGGGCACTATCACTTTAAGATCAGGTTCCTTGAAATCCTGGAAAGTTTGTGAATCTAAAAAATTGTAAGTCCGTGAAAAGGTTTTGAAAAAGGTTTTTTTTTTTTTAATCTAATAAAATGCGTCTGGCCAGGATTTCTGAATCGGCCAAAATGTGGGGAATCATCTTTTTCTTCCTACAGTTGCCAGTGTTTTGTATTGGAGCGCTCCCACTGTATTTCTGACCATTATGGCCGCTCCTGTGATTAGTGTCCAATCCTGCCCGCTCATTATGATATTTAACTCATCAGGGAGCCACCATCAAGTATTTACATCTCTGAAGCAGCCATCTCTCTTGGCTCAACCCCTGAACGGTCAGTAGGGCTGGGTATTGTTCCAAATCTTTCGATCCGGTGCCAATTTCGATACCTCAGTTTCGATACCGGTTCCTAACGATACTTTTTTCAATACCATATGTTTTAAAATCCATTTCAACATCAACATAAATTCATCAAACACAAAACTTATTTTTCACCTTAATTAAAACAAATTCTGGTAACACTTCACACTCAGGATAACATTATTAATACAACTGGTTGTGCTTTTTGGATAGGGGTGCACCATTCAGGGGCGGACTGGGACCAAAAAGTGACCCTGGACTTTCTGGCCCACAGCAGCTCACCACATCATAATGCAAACGCCCCTGTTTTGATGTCATTTATTAATTTAATATTTAAGTAAACAGTTTGGGGATTTTAACCAATAGGGCAACTGATCCTCCATTGGGAAAAAAAAAAGACCAGCAGCTGTTCATTTAGCGACTCCTAGTGAGCGATACATGCTCATCACGACACAAACAATCTCCTAGAACTCACACTTTGCAATCAGTTAGCAGATCCATACGAATCATGCATGAAATAGAAGTTTATAAACTCAAACGACAGCTTTATGTGCTTTACAGATCAACTTGAAGTCTTTATTCATTCGAGATGTTCAATAATAGATCATCTTTGGCTCGGTAATACAAGTTCATGATCTGATTAGTGAACCGATGATTCTTTTGAGTCAATCTTTTAAAATAATCATTTATTTTGTTTAACGAAACCAGTGTGGAAACCAGTGTTTCACAAACTGGATAGATCTGAGGTGCAGGACTCGTTAGCCCCACGTCCCGGGGCTATTGTTTTCCAGTCCGAAGGGCTATCGTGAATAGTGATGTAAAACTCCTAACTTGTTTCGCGTTGTTCACTCGCTTGAAGGGGTGAAACGGATCGTAGCTGATCATTTGCACTTGTTTCTAAATCTTGCTGATTCAAGCGTTTTAAACAATTCGTGCGCGTTCGGAGCTTGCACTCACTCGTTCAAAGCACGTGCTGCGAGCAGCATTTCAGACAATGTGCGTGCAGAAAATGAATTCTTCTTTCATGTATCGTAACTTCTGAATGAACACACACACACAATTATATCAAAATAATTGTCTCTGCAAGTATTCTCGTAAACACAGTCGGTTATGTTTTAAGTGAACATACACAGTGGCCTGCTGCTTAGAGAAATTCGCTGTCCCGGATAAATCTGTTGCTCTCGCTCTGTTTTTTTAGACAGCGTGAAAGGGGGCGTGTTTCAAGATACGCAATGGAGTAGACCAAACTTCCGTTGTCACGGTACCAAAATTTCAGTATTCGGTACCGATACCAGTGAAAATCCACGGTTCTCGGTACCAATTTCGGTACCAAAGCAAAACACTAAAATATACTAATTAAAAATAAAACTTTTTAGCACTAAAAATAAAACCAATGCCATTCTTTATACTTATTTACAACTGTGTTTAAAGTTTTTCTACAAGTTATATAATTATGAAAAACAGTAAACAAGTTTCACCCAAATTTAATTTGTTTTTTAATTTTTGAAATTTAAACATTTTATTTTTGGTAAATAAAGGGGATTTGCTATTAAAACATGGAAGAAACATTGTGATTTATTTCTTTAAAAAATAGTTTTATAATTTTTTTCAACAGTAGTAGCAGTATCACATACATTTTACTAAATAATAGTAATATTTCTAGCACAATGCCTTTATGTAAAAATTTACTTTTAGGCCTAGCTAATGAATGCATATTTGTCATTTTAACTGATCTTAAGACTGGTGGTGATGCTTAAGATATTTTTGGTCATTGAGGGTTTCTGTAAAAAAAATAGTAATAGATCATATTAATTATTATTAAAAGATAATACTACTACTAATTCTACTATCATACTAATGTATATACAATGCACTATGAATTGATGAGCTGCTGGGTTCATGAATATTAATTACGTTGCCTGCGTTCGGTCAAAATGATTTGCTGAAATCAAAACGGGGCGGTACTAAATCAGCGCCAGCCAATGAAATTGCCATTTGCTCATTAGCTCCGCCCACTACCGGAGAAACCGGTATGTCTTCTGCTTGTTCGAAAATGAATATGAATAATTCTAAATGAACTCCATTATTTTGACAGGAGAAGACAACAAAGAATAGTTTACATGTAGCGTGCCGATTCAGCATGGTAAGACTCTCGCTCTCTCTCTCTTTGCATGTGTGAGAAACAGCGCTATCAGTAAAGCGACGGCGAGTCGTGCGCCTTCACACAGAGTTTACAGAGCATCAAATACAGGTGCGCTCTGCATCCATTGAGATGAACTGAAAAGTTCAGATCGCTTGATGGAGAGTGAACTCTGAAGCTCAGATGCTGAAATTAATGCAAGCGTCATGCGCTTCAGTCTATGTAGTAAACAAACCCACACGTCTCTGCCATTCATTAATTCACACAGAGACGCGCAGAACACGGATTCATATTTCAAACAACATTTGCGGCTTAACATTTACAGATACTGGTCCATATGGAGATATGATTTGATTAATTTATGCTAACCTTGACAAATTCCATGACTGTCCATATTAAAATGTATACGTTTCATTTTCATGACTGGATTTTGAGATTCCGTCCTCGTTTTCTGCTTCGCGGTAATCATAGCGCTGTATGCGTCAAGAACCGGGTTTGAACGGGTCCTCGGTACTACCGGTACTTACAGAAACCTGGTACCGTGACATTTTCATTTTTTTAGTACCGACTTGGCACCGAAGTACCGGGTCTTTTGACAACACTAGACCAAGCTAAACAGGTGGTATTGCCAGCTTTGGTTGCAATACTCTTATCGCATATGTTGCACTTTGCTGACTCGGCATCCACTTTTATAAAGTGTAGCCACACTTTAGACCTCTTTGGCATTGTAAAACGGAAACGTTTTGAGAAAAAACAACTGCACTTGTGTTGTGTGACTGCGAGTATCTTCAGAAATCCTCCCCGTCACGTCACGTGGTGGTGGACAGCCAATCACGGCGAATTTAGGTCCTTACATGCACGTATGCTACAAGCTCACACAGACACAGCCGCTTGGCAAAAAAAAGATAAAAACCGGCCGCTTGGCTTTTGGAACTGAAATTTGGCACCGAAAGATAAATAATTTTTCGATACTTTCGATATTTTTCGAAGTTTTTCGTTCGATACCGTAAAGGCATCAAAGTTCGGTACCCAGCCCTGACGGTCAGATCGGACTCAGACTGCTGTTTTTTCTTTGGCTACTTTTAAACTGGGTTAAAGGTGTGAAATGTTGCTGAATTACATTGAATTGAATTGAATTGAAATTTATTTGACAAGTTTATAAAATTGTACAAAATACAAGTATTCCATACACTTTAGAAAAAACTGTCGAGGATAAAAGCACAATAAAGCCATTGGCTTGTTTCCATTGCGGCCCTCGATGTTAAGTATAAAGGTTATGTGTACGTGCAGAATAGACAGACCATACAGTATCTCCTAATCATAATTTATCACATCAATAAAAATCTACTTTTAAACTATATAGTAGAGATAATTCACCAAACATACAAATCACAACTGACACTAAACATCCCACTAAATGACACAATTTACAATAAAATCACCACAAAACACACTAACTACCCTCACCAAACAGCCATCTTTTTACCATTCTTTTAAAACTCAAAAAATCTTTTACTCCCTTTATTGAAACTGGTAATTTATTCCATGCTATAGCACTAGTATATAAAAAGGAATTTTTCCCTACCAAACTCTTAAATTTACATGGACAAATATTAAAATCCCTACCCCTAGGTTTATATGAATGCTGCTGACTCGCCATATAAAAATAATTTTCTAAATACCTTGGAACCACATTATTGACAATCCTATGTGTCAGACCCATTTTTAAAAATATCACCCGTTTTTCCACCGTCAATATCCCCAACTCCTTAAAACTTTCACTATGTAATTGCGCCCTAGAATGCACCTTTAAAATTATCCGAACTAATCTATTTTGAGCCTTTTGCAATTTATTCTTCAAAACTTGGGAACAACCATTATACCAAAAGG